>NC_091058.1:163698753-163720753 GCF_000393655.2 Nicotiana sylvestris
TTTAGGGTTTAAAACCCTAATGCTGACTGAATGGAAAAGAGTCCAGTTTAGGGTTTAAAACCCTAATGCTGCCTAAAGGAAAAAGTTCAGTTTAGGGTTTAAAACCCTAATGTTGACTAAAGGGAAAGTTCAGTTTAGGGTTTAAAACCCTAATGCTGACTAAAGGAAAGAGTTCAGTTTAGGGTTTAAAACCCTAATGCTGACTGAATGGAAAAAGTTCAGTTTAGGGTTTAAAACCCTAATGCTGACCGAATGGAAAAGAGTTCAGTTTAGGGTTTAAAACCCTAATGCTGACTGAATGGAAAAAGTTCAGTTTAGGGTTTAAAACCTTAATGCTGACTAAAGGAAAGAGTTCAGTTTAGGGTTTAAAACCCTAATGCTGACTGAATGGAAGAGTTCAGTTTAGGGTTTAAAACCCTAATGCTGACTGAATGGAAAAAGTTCAGTTTAGGGTTTAAAACCCTAATGCTGACTAAAGGAAAGAGTTCAGTTTAGGGTTTAAAACCCTAATGCTGACTGAATGGAAAAAGTTCAGTTTAGGGTTTAAAACCTTAATGCTGACTAAAGGAAAGAGTTCAGTTTAGGGTTTAAAACCCTAATGCTGACTAAAGGGAAAGTTCAGTTTAAGGTTTAAAACCCTAATGCTGACTAAAGGAAAGAGTTCAGTTTAGGGTTTAAAACCCTAATGCTGACTAAAGGGAAAGTTCAGTTTAGGGTTTAAAACCCTAATGCTGACTAAAGGAAAGAGTTCAGTTTAGGGTTTAAAACCCTAATGCTGACTAAAGGGAAAGTTCAGTTTAGGGTTTAAAACCCTAATGCTGACTGAATGGAAAAAGTTCAGTTTAGGGTTTAAAACCCTAATGCTGACTAAAGGAAAGAGTTCAGTTTAGGGTATAAAACCCTAATGCAGACTGAATGGAAAAAGTTCAGTTTAGGGTTTAAAACCCTAATGCTGACTGAATGGAAAAGAGTTCAGTTTAGGGTTTAAAAGCCTAATGCTGACTAGATGGAAAAGAGTTCAGTTTAGGGTTTAAAACCCTAATGCTGACTCTGACTACAGGAAAAAGTTCAGTTTAGGGTTTAAAACCCTAATGCTGACTAATGGAAAAAGTTCAGTTTAGGGTTTAAAAACCCTAATGCTGACTGAAGGGAAAAAGTTCAGTTTAGGGTTTAAAACCCTAATGCTGACTAAAGGAAAAGAGTTATGTTTAGGGTTTAAAACCCTAATGCTGACTGAATGGAAAAGAGTTTAGTTTAGGGTTTAAAACCCTAATGCTGACTAAAGGAAAAGTTCAGTTTAGGGTTTAAAAACCCTAATGCGACTAAAGGAAAAGTTTAGTTTAGGGTTTAAAACCGTAATGCTGACTACAAGAAAAGTTCAGTTTAGGGTTTAAAACCCTAATGCTGACTGAATGAAAAAGTTCAGTTTAGGGTTTAAAACCCTAATACTGACTGAAGGGAAAGTTCAGTTTATTGTTTAAAACCCTAATGCTGACTAAAGGAAAGAGTTCAGTTTAGGGTTTAAAACCCTAATGCTGACTAAATGGAAAAGAGTTCAGTTTAGGGTTTAAAACCCTAATGTTGACTGGATGGAAAAGAGTTCAGTTTAGGGTTTAAAACCCTAATGCTGACTAAAGGAAAAGTTTAGTTTAGGGTTTAAAAACCCTAATGCTGACTAATGAAAAAGTTCAGTTTAGGGTTTAAAAACCCTAATGCTGACTGAAGGGAAAAAGTTCAGTTTTGGGTTTAAAACCCTAATGCTGACTAAAGGAAAAGAGTTCTGTTTAGGGTTTAAAACCCTAATGCTGACTGAATGGAAAAGAGTTTAGTTTAGGGTTTAAAACCCTAATGCTGACTAAAGGAAAAGTTCAGTTTAGGGTTTAAAAACCCTAATGCTGACTAAAGGAAAAGTTCAGTTTAGGGTTTAAAACCCTAATGCTGACTGAATGGAAAAAGTTCAGTTTAGGGTTTAAAACCCTAATGCTGACCGAATGGAAAAGAGTTCAGTTTAGGGTTTAAAACCCTAATGCTGACCGAATGGAAAAGAGTTCAGTTTAGGGTTTAAAACCCTAATGCTGACTAAAGGAAAAGTTCAGTTTAGGGTTTAAAACCCTAATGCTGACTCTGACTACAGGAAAAAGTTCAGTTTAGGGTTTAAAACCCTAATGCTGACTAATGGAAAAAGTTCAGTTTAGGGTTTAAAAACCCTAATGCTGACTGAAGGGAAAAAGTTCAGTTTAGGGTTTAAAACCCTAATGCTGACTAAAGGAAAAGAGTTATGTTTAGGGTTTAAAACCCTAATGCTGACTGAATGGAAAAGAGTTTAGTTTAGGGTTTAAAACCCTAATGCTGACTAAAGGAAAAGTTCAGTTTAGGGTTTAAAAACCCTAATGCGACTAAAGGAAAAGTTTAGTTTAGGGTTTAAAACCCTAATGCTGACTACAAGAAAAGTTCAGTTTAGGGTTTAAAACCCTAATGCTGACTGAATGAAAAAGTTCAGTTTAGGGTTTAAAACCCTAATACTGACTGAAGGGAAAGTTCAGTTTATTGTTTAAAACCCTAATGCTGACTAAAGGAAAGAGTTCAGTTTAGGGTTTAAAACCCTAATGCTGACTGAATGGAAAAGAGTTCAGTTTAGGGTTTAAAAGCCTAATGCTGACTAGATAGAAAAGAGTTCAGTTTAGGGTTTAAAACCCTAATGCTGACTCTGACTACAGGAAAAAGTTCAGTTTAGGGTTTAAAACCCTAATGCTGACTAATGGAAAAAGTTCAGTTTAGGGTTTAAAAACCCTAATGCTGACTGAAGGGAAAAAGTTCAGTTTAGGGTTTAAAACCCTAATGCTGACTAAAGGAAAAGAGTTATGTTTAGGGTTTAAAACCCTAATGCTGACTGAATGGAAAAGAGTTTAGTTTAGGGTTTAAAACCCTAATGCTGACTAAAGGAAAAGTTCAGTTTAGGGTTTAAAAACCCTAATGCGACTAAAGGAAAAGTTTAGTTTAGGGTTTAAAACCGTAATGCTGACTACAAGAAAAGTTCAGTTTAGGGTTTAAAACCCTAATGCTGACTGAATGAAAAAGTTCAGTTTAGGGTTTAAAACCCTAATACTGACTGAAGGGAAAGTTCAGTTTATTGTTTAAAACCCTAATGCTGACTAAAGGAAAGAGTTCAGTTTAGGGTTTAAAACCCTAATGCTGACTAAATGGAAAAGAGTTCAGTTTAGGGTTTAAAACCCTAATGCTGACTGGATGGAAAAGAGTTCAGTTTAGGGTTTAAAACCCTAATGCTGACTAAAGGAAAAGTTTTGTTTAGGGTTTAAAAACCCTAATGCTGACTAATGGAAAAAGTTCAGTTTAGGGTTTAAAAACCCTAATGCTGACTGAAGGGAAAAAGTTCAGTTTAGGGTTTAAAACCCTAATGCTGACTAAAGGAAAAGAGTTCTGTTTAGGGTTTAAAACCCTAATGCTGACTGAATGGAAAAGAGTTTAGTTTAGGGTTTAAAACCCTAATGCTGACTAAAGGAAAAGTTCAGTTTAGGGTTTAAAAACCCTAATGCTGACTAAAGGAAAAGTTCAGTTTAGGGTTTAAAACCCTAATGCTGACTGAATGGAAAAAGTTCAGTTTAGGGTTTAAAACCCTAATGCTGACCGAATGGAAAAGAGTTCAGTTTAGGGTTTAAAACCCTAATGCTGACCGAATGGAAAAGAGTTCAGTTTAGGGTTTAAAACCCTAATGCTGACTGGATGGAAAAGAGTTCAGTTTAGGGTTTAAAACCCTAATGCTGACTAGATGGAAAAGAGTTCAGTTTAGGGTTTAAAACCCTAATGCTGACTCTGACTACAGGAAAAAGTTCAGTTTAGGGTTTAAAACCCTAATGCTGACTAATGGAAAAAGTTCAGTTTAGGGTTTAAAAACCCTAATGCTGACTGAAGGGAAAAAGTTCAGTTTAGGGTTTAAAACCCTAATGCTGACTAAAGGAAAAGAGTTATGTTTAGGGTTTAAAACCCTAATGCTGACTGAATGGAAAAGAGTTTAGTTTAGGGTTTAAAACCCTAATGCTGACTAAAGGAAAAGTTCAGTTTAGGGTTTAAAAACCCTAATGCGACTAAAGGAAAAGTTTAGTTTAGGGTTTAAAACCCTAATGCTGACTACAAGAAAAGTTCAGTTTAGGGTTTAAAACCCTAATGCTGACTGAATGAAAAAGTTCAGTTTAGGGTTTAAAACCCTAATACTGACTGAAGGGAAAGTTCAGTTTATTGTTTAAAACCCTAATGCTGACTAAAGGAAAGAGTTCAGTTTAGGGTTTAAAACCCTAATGCTGACTGAATGGAAAAGAGTTCAGTTTAGGGTTTAAAACCCTAATGCTGACTGGATGGAAAAGAGTTCAGTTTAGGGTTTAAAACCCTAATGCTGACTAAAGGAAAAGTTTAGTTTAGGGTTTAAAAACCCTAATGCTGACTAATGGAAAAGTTCAGTTTAGGGTTTAAAAACCCTAATGCTGACTGAAGGGAAAAAGTTCAGTTTAGGGTTTAAAACCCTAATGCTGACTAAAGGAAAAGAGTTCTGTTTAGGGTTTAAAACCCTAATGCTGACTGAATGGAAAAGAGTTTAGTTTAGGGTTTAAAACCCTAATGCTGACTAAAGGAAAAGTTCAGTTTAGGGTTTAAAAACCCTAATGCTGACTAAAGGAAAAGTTCAATTTAGGGTTTAAAACCCTAATGCTGACTGAATGGAAAAAGTTCAGTTAAGGGTTTAAAACCCTAATGCTGACCGAATGGAAAAGAGTTCAGTTTAGGGTTTAAAACCCTAATGCTGACCGAATGGAAAAGAGTTCAGTTTAGGGTTTAAAACCCTAATGCTGACTGGATGGAAAAGAGTTCAGTTTAGGGTTTAAAACCCTAATGCTGACTGGATGGAAAAGAGTTCAGTTTAGGGTTTAAAACCCTAATGCTGACTCTGACTACAGGAAAAAGTTCAGTTTAGGGTTTAAAACCCTAATGCTGACTGAATGGAAAAGAGTTCAGTTTAGGGTATAAAACCCTAATGCTGACTAAAGGAAAAGTTCAGTTTAGGGTTTAAAACCCTAATGCTGACTAAAGGAAAAGTTCAGTTTAGGGTTTAAAACTTTAATGCTGACTGAATGGAAAAAGTTCAGTTTAGGGTTTAAAACCCTAATGCTGACTGAATGGAAAAGAGTTCAGTTTAGGGTTTAAAACCCTAATGCTGACTGAATGGAAAAGAGTTCAGTTTAGGGTTTAAAACCCTAATGCTGACTCTGACTGAATGGAAAAAGTTCAGTTTAGGGTTTAAAACCCTAATGCTGACTAAATGGAAAAGAGTCCAGTTTAGGGTTTAAAACCCTAATGCTGACTAAAGGAAAAAGTTCAGTTTAGGGTTTAAAACCCTAATGCTGACTAAAGGGAAAGTTCAGTTTAGGGTTTAAAACCCTAATGCTGGCTAAAGGAAAGAGTTCAGTTTAGGGTTTAAAACCCTAATGCTGACTGAATGGAAAAAGTTCAGTTTAGGGTTTAAAACACTAATGCTGACCGAATGGAAAAGAGTTCAGTTTAGGGTTTAAAATCCTAATGCTGACTGAATGGATAAAGTTCAGTTTAGGGTTTAAAACCTTAATGCTGACTAAAGGAAAGAGTTCAGTTTAGGGTTTAAAACCCTAATGCTGACTAAAGGGAAAGTTCAGTTTAGGGTTTAAAACCCTAATGCTGACTGAATGGAAAAAGTTCAGTTTAGGGTTTAAAACCCTAATGCTGACTAAAGGAAAGAGTTCAGTTTAGGGTATAAAACCCTAATGCTGACTGAATGGAAAAAGTTCAGTTTAGGGTTTAAAACCTTAATGCTGACTAAAGGAAAGAGTTCAGTTTAGGGTTTAAAACCCTAATGCTGACTAAAGGGAAAGTTCAGTTTAAGGTTTAAAACCCTAATGCTGACTAAAGGAAAGAGTTCAGTTTAGGGTTTAAAACCCTAATGCTGACTAAAGGGAAAGTTCAGTTTAGGGTTTAAAACCCTAATACTGACTAGCTGGAAAGAGTTCAGTTTAGGATTTAAAACCCTAATGCTGACTACAAGAAAAGTTCAGTTTAGGGTTTAAAACCCTAATGCTGACTGAATTAAAAAGTTCAGTTTAGGGTTTAAAACCCTAATGCTGACTGAAGGGAAAGTTCAGTTTAGGGTTTAAAACCCTAATGCTGACTAAAGCAAAGAGTTCAGTTTAGGGTTTAAAACCCTAATGCTGACTGAATGGAAAAGAGTTCAATTTAGGGTTTAAAACCCTAATGCTGACTGGATGGAAAAGAGTTCAGTTTAGGGTTTAAAACCCTAATGCTGACTCTAACTACAGGAAAAAGTTCAGTTTAGGGTTTAAAACCCTAATGTTGACTAATAGAAAAAGTTCAGTTTAGGGTTTAAAAACCCTAATGCTGACTGAAGGGAAAAAGTTCAGTTTAGGGTTTAAAACCCTAATGCTGACTAAAGGAAAAGAGTTCTGTTTAGGGTTTAAAACCCTAATGCTGACTGAATGGAAAAGAGTTTAGTTTAGGGTTTAAAACCCTAATGCTGACTAAAGGAAAAGTTCAGTTTAGGGTTTAAAAACCCTAATGCTGACTGAAGGGAAAAAGTTCAGTTTAGGGTTTAAAACCCTAATGCTGACTAAAGGAAAAGAGTTCTGTTTAGGGTTTAAAACCCTAATGCTGACTGAATGGAAAAGAGTTTAGTTTAGGGTTTAAAACCCTAATGCTGACTAAAGGAAAAGTTCAGTTTAGGGTTTAAAAACCCTAATGCTGACTAAAGGAAAAGTTCAGTTTAGGGTTTAAAACCCTAATGCTGACTGAATGGAAAAAGTTCAGTTTAGGGTTTAAAACCCTAATGCTGACCGAATGGAAAAGAGTTCAGTTTAGGGTTTAAAACCCTAATGCTGACCGAATGGAAAAGAGTTCAGTTTAGGGTTTAAAACCCTAATGCTGACTGGATGGAAAAGAGTTCAGTTTAGGGTTTAAAACCCTAATGCTGACTAGATGGAAAAGAGTTCAGTTTAGGGTTTAAAACCCTAATGCTGACTCTGACTACAGGAAAAAGTTCAGTTTAGGGTTTAAAACCCTAATGCTGACTAATGGAAAAAGTTCAGTTTAGGGTTTAAAAACCCTAATGCTGACTGAAGGGAAAAAGTTCAGTTTAGGGTTTAAAACCCTAATGCTGACTAAAGGAAAAGAGTTATGTTTAGGGTTTAAAACCCTAATGCTGACTGAATGGAAAAGAGTTTAGTTTAGGGTTTAAAACCCTAATGCTGACTAAAGGAAAAGTTCAGTTTAGGGTTTAAAAACCCTAATGCGACTAAAGGAAAAGTTTAGTTTAGGGTTTAAAACCCTAATGCTGACTACAAGAAAAGTTCAGTTTAGGGTTTAAAACCCTAATGCTGACTGAATGAAAAAGTTCAGTTTAGGGTTTAAAACCCTAATACTGACTGAAGGGAAAGTTCAGTTTATTGTTTAAAACCCTAATGCTGACTAAAGGAAAGAGTTCAGTTTAGGGTTTAAAACCCTAATGCTGACTGAATGGAAAAGAGTTCAGTTTAGGGTTTAAAACCCTAATGCTGACTGGATGGAAAAGAGTTCAGTTTAGGGTTTAAAACCCTAATGCTGACTAAAGGAAAAGTTTAGTTTAGGGTTTAAAAACCCTAATGCTGACTAATGGAAAAGTTCAGTTTAGGGTTTAAAAACCCTAATGCTGACTGAAGGGAAAAAGTTCAGTTTAGGGTTTAAAACCCTAATGCTGACTAAAGGAAAAGAGTTCTGTTTAGGGTTTAAAACCCTAATGCTGACTGAATGGAAAAGAGTTTAGTTTAGGGTTTAAAACCCTAATGCTGACTAAAGGAAAAGTTCAGTTTAGGGTTTAAAAACCCTAATGCTGACTAAAGGAAAAGTTCAATTTAGGGTTTAAAACCCTAATGCTGACTGAATGGAAAAAGTTCAGTTAAGGGTTTAAAACCCTAATGCTGACCGAATGGAAAAGAGTTCAGTTTAGGGTTTAAAACCCTAATGCTGACCGAATGGAAAAGAGTTCAGTTTAGGGTTTAAAACCCTAATGCTGACTGGATGGAAAAGAGTTCAGTTTAGGGTTTAAAACCCTAATGCTGACTGGATGGAAAAGAGTTCAGTTTAGGGTTTAAAACCCTAATGCTGACTCTGACTACAGGAAAAAGTTCAGTTTAGGGTTTAAAACCCTAATGCTGACTGAATGGAAAAGAGTTCAGTTTAGGGTATAAAACCCTAATGCTGACTAAAGGAAAAGTTCAGTTTAGGGTTTAAAACCCTAATGCTGACTAAAGGAAAAGTTCAGTTTAGGGTTTAAAACTTTAATGCTGACTGAATGGAAAAAGTTCAGTTTAGGGTTTAAAACCCTAATGCTGACTGAATGGAAAAGAGTTCAGTTTAGGGTTTAAAACCCTAATGCTGACTGAATGGAAAAGAGTTCAGTTTAGGGTTTAAAACCCTAATGCTGACTCTGACTGAATGGAAAAAGTTCAGTTTAGGGTTTAAAACCCTAATGCTGACTAAATGGAAAAGAGTCCAGTTTAGGGTTTAAAACCCTAATGCTGACTAAAGGAAAAAGTTCAGTTTAGGGTTTAAAACCCTAATGCTGACTAAAGGGAAAGTTCAGTTTAGGGTTTAAAACCCTAATGCTGGCTAAAGGAAAGAGTTCAGTTTAGGGTTTAAAACCCTAATGCTGACTGAATGGAAAAAGTTCAGTTTAGGGTTTAAAACACTAATGCTGACCGAATGGAAAAGAGTTCAGTTTAGGGTTTAAAATCCTAATGCTGACTGAATGGATAAAGTTCAGTTTAGGGTTTAAAACCTTAATGCTGACTAAAGGAAAGAGTTCAGTTTAGGGTTTAAAACCCTAATGCTGACTAAAGGGAAAGTTCAGTTTAGGGTTTAAAACCCTAATGCTGACTGAATGGAAAAAGTTCAGTTTAGGGTTTAAAACCCTAATGCTGACTAAAGGAAAGAGTTCAGTTTAGGGTATAAAACCCTAATGCTGACTGAATGGAAAAAGTTCAGTTTAGGGTTTAAAACCTTAATGCTGACTAAAGGAAAGAGTTCAGTTTAGGGTTTAAAACCCTAATGCTGACTAAAGGGAAAGTTCAGTTTAAGGTTTAAAACCCTAATGCTGACTAAAGGAAAGAGTTCAGTTTAGGGTTTAAAACCCTAATGCTGACTAAAGGGAAAGTTCAGTTTAGGGTTTAAAACCCTAATACTGACTAGCTGGAAAGAGTTCAGTTTAGGATTTAAAACCCTAATGCTGACTACAAGAAAAGTTCAGTTTAGGGTTTAAAACCCTAATGCTGACTGAATTAAAAAGTTCAGTTTAGGGTTTAAAACCCTAATGCTGACTGAAGGGAAAGTTCAGTTTAGGGTTTAAAACCCTAATGCTGACTAAAGCAAAGAGTTCAGTTTAGGGTTTAAAACCCTAATGCTGACTGAATGGAAAAGAGTTCAATTTAGGGTTTAAAACCCTAATGCTGACTGGATGGAAAAGAGTTCAGTTTAGGGTTTAAAACCCTAATGCTGACTCTAACTACAGGAAAAAGTTCAGTTTAGGGTTTAAAACCCTAATGTTGACTAATAGAAAAAGTTCAGTTTAGGGTTTAAAAACCCTAATGCTGACTGAAGGGAAAAAGTTCAGTTTAGGGTTTAAAACCCTAATGCTGACTAAAGGAAAAGAGTTCTGTTTAGGGTTTAAAACCCTAATGCTGACTGAATGGAAAAGAGTTTAGTTTAGGGTTTAAAACCCTAATGCTGACTAAAGGAAAAGTTCAGTTTAGGGTTTAAAAACCCTAATGCTGACTAAAGGAAAAGTTCAGTTTAGGGTTTAAAACCCTAATGCTGACTGAATGGAAAAAGTTCAGTTTAGGGTTTAAACCCCTAATGCTGACCGAATGGAAAAGAGTTCAGTTTAGGGTTTAAAACCCTAATGCTGACCGAATGGAAAAGAGTTCAGTTTAGGGTTTAAAACCCTAATGCTGAATGGATGGAAAAGAGTTCAGTTTAGGGTTTAAAACCCTAATGCTGACTTGATGGAAAAGAGTTCAGTTTAGGGTTTAAAACCCTAATGCTGACTCGACTACAGGAAAAAGTTCAGTTTAGGGTTTAAAACCATAATGCTGGCTGAATGGAAAAGAGTTCAGTTTAGGGTATAAAACCCTAATGCTGACTGAATGGAAAAAGTTCAGTTTAGGGTTTAAAACCCTAATGCTGACTAAAGGAAAAGTTCAGTTTAGGGTTTAAAACATTAATGCTGACTGAATGAAAAAAGTTCAGTTTAGGGTTTAAAACCCTAGTGCTGACTGAATGGAAAAGAGTTCAGTTTAGAATTTAAAACCCTAATGCTGACTGAATGGAAAAGAGTTCAGTTTAGGGTTTAAAACCCTAATGCTGACTGGATGGAAAAGAGTTCAGTTTAGGGTTTAAAACCCTAATGCTGACTCTGACTACAGGAAAAAGTTCAGTTTAGGGTTTAAAACCCTAATGCTGACTGAATGGAAAAGAGTCCAGTTTAGGGTTTAAAACCCTAATGCTGACTAAAGGAAAAAGTTCAGTTTAGGGTTTAAAACCCTAATGCTGACTAAAGGGAAAGTTCAGTTTAGGGTTTAAAACCCTAATGCTGACTAAAGGAAAGAGTTCAGTTTAAGGGTTTAAAACCCTAATGCTGACTGAATGGAAAAAGTTCAGTTTAGGGTTTAAAACCCTAATGCTGACCGAATGGAAAAGAGTTCAGTTTAGGGTTTAAAACCCTAATGCTGACTGAATGGAAAAAGTTCAGTTTAGGGTTTAAAACCTTAATGCTGACTAAAGGAAAGAGTTCAGTTTAGGGTTTAAAACCCTAATGCTGACTAAAGGAAAGTTCAGTTTAGGGTTTAAAACCCTAATGCTGACTGAATGGAAAAAGTTCAGTTTAGGGTTTAAAACCCTAATGCTGACTAAAGGAAAGAGTTCAGTTTAGGGTTTAAAACC
This sequence comes from Nicotiana sylvestris, assembly GCF_000393655.2. Lineage (NCBI taxonomy): Eukaryota > Viridiplantae > Streptophyta > Magnoliopsida > Solanales > Solanaceae > Nicotiana > Nicotiana sylvestris. The sequence goes on from NC_091058.1 coordinate 163,709,776, forward strand.
CTAATGCTGACAGAATGGAAAAAGTTCAGTTTAGGGTTTAAAACCTTAATGCTGACTAAAGGAAAGAGTTCAGTTTAGGGTTTAAAACCCTAATGCTGACTGAATGGAAAAGAGTTTAGTTTAGGGTTTAAAACCCTAATGCTGACTAAAGGAAAAGTTCAGTTTAGGGTTTAAAAACCCTAATGCTGACTAAAGGAAAAGTTCAGTTTAGGGTTTAAAACCCTAATGCTGACTGAATGGAAAAAGTTCAGTTTAGGGTTTAAACCCCTAATGCTGACCGAATGGAAAAGAGTTCAGTTTAGGGTTTAAAACCCTAATGCTGACCGAATGGAAAAGAGTTCAGTTTAGGGTTTAAAACCCTAATGCTGAATGGATGGAAAAGAGTTCAGTTTAGGGTTTAAAACCCTAATGCTGACTTGATGGAAAAGAGTTCAGTTTAGGGTTTAAAACCCTAATGCTGACTCTGACTACAGGAAAAAGTTCAGTTTAGGGTTTAAAACCATAATGCTGGCTGAATGGAAAAGAGTTCAGTTTAGGGTATAAAACCCTAATGCTGACTGAATGGAAAAAGTTCAGTTTAGGGTTTAAAACCCTAATGCTGACTAAAGGAAAAGTTCAGTTTAGGGTTTAAAACATTAATGCTGACTGAATGAAAAAGTTCAGTTTAGGGTTTAAAACCCTAGTGCTGACTGAATGGAAAAGAGTTCAGTTTAGAATTTAAAACCCTAATGCTGACTGAATGGAAAAGAGTTCAGATTAGGGTTTAAAACCCTAATGCTGACTGGATGGAAAAGAGTTCAGTTTAGGGTTTAAAACCCTAATGCTGACTCTGACTACAGGAAAAAGTTCAGTTTAGGGTTTAAAACCCTAATGCTGACTGAATGGAAAAGAGTCCAGTTTAGGGTTTAAAACCCTAATGCTGACTAAAGGAAAAAGTTCAGTTTAGGGTTTAAAACCCTAATGCTGACTAAAGGGAAAGTTCAGTTTAGGGTTTAAAACCCTAATGCTGACTAAAGGAAAGAGTTCAGTTTAAGGGTTTAAAACCCTAATGCTGACTGAATGGAAAAAGTTCAGTTTAGGGTTTAAAACCCTAATGCTGACCGAATGGAAAAGAGTTCAGTTTAGGGTTTAAAACCCTAATGCTGACTGAATGGAAAAAGTTCAGTTTAGGGTTTAAAACCTTAATGCTGACTAAAGGAAAGAGTTCAGTTTAGGGTTTAAAACCCTAATGCTGACTAAAGGAAAGAGTTCAGTTTAGGGTTTAAAACCCTAATGTTGACTGAATGGAAAAAGTTCAGTTTAGGGTTTAAAACCCTAATGCTGACCGAATGGAAAAGAGTTCAGTTTAGGGTTTAAAACCCTAATGCTGAATGGATGGAAAAGAGTTCAGTTTAGGGTTTAAAACCCTAATGCTGACTTGATGGAAAAGAGTTCAGTTTAGGGTTTAAAACCCTAATGCTGACTCTGACTACAGGAAAAAGTTCAGTTTAGGGTTTAAAACCATAATGCTGGCTGAATGGAAAAGAGTTCAGTTTAGGGTATAAAACCCTAATGCTGACTGAATGGAAAAAGTTCAGTTTAGGGTTTAAAACCCTAATGCTGACTAAAGGAAAAGTTCAGTTTAGGGTTTAAAACATTAATGCTGACTGAATGAAAAAAGTTCAGTTTAGGGTTTAAAACCCTAGTGCTGACTGAATGGAAAAGAGTTCAGTTTAGAATTTAAAACCCTAATGCTGACTGAATGGAAAAGAGTTCAGTTTAGGGTTTAAAACCCTAATGCTGACTGGATGGAAAAGAGTTCAGTTTAGGGTTTAAAACCCTAATGCTGACTCTGACTACAGGAAAAAGTTCAGTTTAGGGTTTAAAACCCTAATGCTGACTGAATGGAAAAGAGTCCAGTTTAGGGTTTAAAACCCTAATGCTGACTAAAGGAAAAAGTTCAGTTTAGGGTTTAAAACCCTAATGCTGACTAAAGGGAAAGTTCAGTTTAGGGTTTAAAACCCTAATGCTGACTAAAGGAAAGAGTTCAGTTTAAGGGTTTAAAACCCTAATGCTGACTGAATGGAAAAAGTTCAGTTTAGGGTTTAAAACCCTAATGCTGACCGAATGGAAAAGAGTTCAGTTTAGGGTTTAAAACCCTAATGCTGACTGAATGGAAAAAGTTCAGTTTAGGGTTTAAAACCTTAATGCTGACTAAAGGAAAGAGTTCAGTTTAGGGTTTAAAACCCTAATGCTGACTAAAGGAAAGTTCAGTTTAGGGTTTAAAACCCTAATGCTGACTGAATGGAAAAAGTTCAGTTTAGGGTTTAAAACCCTAATGCTGACTAAAGGAAAGAGTTCAGTTTAGGGTTTAAAACCCTAATGCTGACAGAATGGAAAAAGTTCAGTTTAGGGTTTAAAACCTTAATGCTGACTAAAGGAAAGAGTTCAGTTTAGGGTTTAAAACCCTAATGCTGACTAAAGGGAAAGTTCAGTTTAAGGTTTAAAACCCTAATGCTGACTAAAGGAAAAGTTCAGTTTAGGGTTTAAAAACCCTAATGCTGACTAAAAGGAAAAGTTCAGTTTAGGGTTTAAAACCCTAATGCTGACTGAATGGAAAAAGTTCAGTTTAGGGTTTAAACCCCTAATGCTGACCGAATGGAAAAGAGTTCAGTTTAGGGTTTAAAACCCTAATGCTGACCGAATGGAAAAGAGTTCAGTTTAGGGTTTAAAACCCTAATGCTGAATGGATGGAAAAGAGTTCAGTTTAGGGTTTAAAACCCTAATGCTGACTTGATGGAAAAGAGTTCAGTTTAGGGTTTAAAACCCTAATGCTGACTCTGACTACAGGAAAAAGTTCAGTTTAGGGTTTAAAACCATAATGCTGGCTGAATGGAAAAGAGTTCAGTTTAGGGTATAAAACCCTAATGCTGACTGAATGGAAAAAGTTCAGTTTAGGGTTTAAAACCCTAATGCTGACTAAAGGAAAAGTTCAGTTTAGGGTTTAAAACATTAATGCTGACTGAATGAAAAAAGTTCAGTTTAGGGTTTAAAACCCTAGTGCTGACTGAATGGAAAAGAGTTCAGTTTAGAATTTAAAACCCTAATGCTGACTGAATGGAAAAGAGTTCAGATTAGGGTTTAAAACCCTAATGCTGACTGGATGGAAAAGAGTTCAATTTAGGGTTTAAAACCCTAATGCTGACTCTAACTACAGGTAAAAGTTCAGTTTAGGGTTTAAAACCCTAATGTTGACTAATAGAAAAAGTTCAGTTTAGGGTTTAAAAACCCTAATGCTGACTAAAGGGAAAAAGTTCAGTTTAGGGTTTAAAACCCTAATGCTGACTAAAGGAAAAGAGTTCTGTTTAGGGTTTAAAACCCTAATGCTGACTGAATGGAAAAGAGTTTAGTTTAGGGTTTAAAACCCTAATGCTGACTAAAGGAAAAGTTCAGTTTAGGGTTTAAAAACCCTAATGCTGACTAAAGGAAAAGTTCAGTTTAGGGTTTAAAACCCTAATGCTGACTGAATGGAAAAAGTTCAGTTTAGGGTTTAAACCCCTAATGCTGACCGAATGGAAAAGAGTTCAGTTTAGGGTTTAAAACCCTAATGCTGACCGAATGGAAAAGAGTTCAGTTTAGGGTTTAAAACCCTAATGCTGAATGGATGGAAAAGAGTTCAGTTTAGGGTTTAAAACCCTAATGCTGACTTGATGGAAAAGAGTTCAGTTTAGGGTTTAAAACCCTAATGCTGACTCTGACTACAGGAAAAAGTTCAGTTTAGGGTTTAAAACCATAATGCTGGCTGAATGGAAAAGAGTTCAGTTTAGGGTATAAAACCCTAATGCTGACTGAATGGAAAAAGTTCAGTTTAGGGTTTAAAACCCTAATGCTGACTAAAGGAAAAGTTCAGTTTAGGGTTTAAAACATTAATGCTGACTGAATGAAAAAAGTTCAGTTTAGGGTTTAAAACCCTAGTGCTGACTGAATGGAAAAGAGTTCAGTTTAGAATTTAAAACCCTAATGCTGACTGAATGGAAAAGAGTTCAGTTTAGGGTTTAAAACCCTAATGCTGACTGGATGGAAAAGAGTTCAGTTTAGGGTTTAAAACCCTAATGCTGACTCTGACTACAGGAAAAAGTTCAGTTTAGGGTTTAAAACCCTAATGCTGACTGAATGGAAAAGAGTCCAGTTTAGGGTTTAAAACCCTAATGCTGACTAAAGGAAAAAGTTCAGTTTAGGGTTTAAAACCCTAATGCTGACTAAAGGGAAAGTTCAGTTTAGGGTTTAAAACCCTAATGCTGACTAAAGGAAAGAGTTCAGTTTAAGGGTTTAAAACCCTAATGCTGACTGAATGGAAAAAGTTCAGTTTAGGGTTTAAAACCCTAATGCTGACCGAATGGAAAAGAGTTCAGTTTAGGGTTTAAAACCCTAATGCTGACTGAATGGAAAAAGTTCAGTTTAGGGTTTAAAACCTTAATGCTGACTAAAGGAAAGAGTTCAGTTTAGGGTTTAAAACCCTAATGCTGACTGAATGGAAAAAGTTCAGTTTAGGGTTTAAAACCCTAATGCTGACTAAAGGAAAGAGTTCAGTTTAGGGTTTAAAACCCTAATGCTGACTAAAAGAAAAAGTTCAGTTTAGGGTTTAAAAACCCTAATGCTGACTAAAGGGAAAAAGTTCAGTTTAGGGTTTAAAACCCTAATGCTGACTAAAGGAAAAGAGTTCTGTTTAGGGTTTAAAACCCTAATGCTGACTGAATGGAAAAGAGTTTAGTTTAGGGTTTAAAACCCTAATGCTGACTAAAGGAAAAGTTCAGTTTAGGGTTTAAAAACCCTAATGCTGACTAAAGGAAAAGTTCAGTTTAGGGTTTAAAACCCTAATGCTGACTGAATGGAAAAAGTTCAGTTTAGGGTTTAAACCCCTAATGCTGACCGAATGGAAAAGAGTTCAGTTTAGGGTTTAAAACCCTAATGCTGACCGAATGGAAAAGAGTTCAGTTTAGGGTTTAAAACCCTAATGCTGAATGGATGGAAAAGAGTTCAGTTTAGGGTTTAAAACCCTAATGCTGACTTGATGGAAAAGAGTTCAGTTTAGGGTTTAAAACCCTAATGCTGACTTCTGACTACAGGAAAAAGTTCAGTTTAGGGTTTAAAACCATAATGCTGGCTGAATGGAAAAGAGTTCAGTTTAGGGTATAAAACCCTAATGCTGACTGAATGGAAAAAGTTCAGTTTAGGGTTTAAAACCCTAATGCTGACTAAAGGAAAAGTTCAGTTTAGGGTTTAAAACATTAATGCTGACTGAATGAAAAAAGTTCAGTTTAGGGTTTAAAACCCTAGTGCTGACTGAATGGAAAAGAGTTCAGTTTAGAATTTAAAACCCTAATGCTGACTGAATGGAAAAGAGTTCAGATTAGGGTTTAAAACCCTAATGCTGACTGGATGGAAAAGAGTTTAGTTTAGGGTTTAAAACCCTAATGCTGACTCTGACTACAGGAAAAAGTTCAGTTTACGGTTTAAAACCCTAATGCTGACTGAATGGAAAAGAGTCCAGTTTAGGGTTTAAAACCCTAATGTTGACTAAAGGAAAAAGTTCAGTTTAGGGTTTAAAACCCTAATGCTGACTAAAGGGAAAGTTCAGTTTAGGGTTTAAAACCCTAATGCTGACTAAAGGAAAGAGTTCAGTTTAAGGTTTAAAACCCTAATGCTGACTGAATGGAAAAAGTTCAGTTTAGGGTTTAAAACCCTAATGCTGACCGAATGGAAAAGAGTTCAGTTTAGGGTTTAAAACCCTAATGCTGACTGAATGGAAAAAGTTCAGTTTAGGGTTTAAAACCTTAATGCTGACTAAAGGAAAGAGTTCAGTTTAGGGTTTAAAACCCTAATGCTGACTAAAGGAAAGAGTTTAATTTAGGGTTTAAAACTCTAATGTTGACTGAATGGAAAAAGTTCAGTTTAGGGTTTAAAACCCTAATGCTGACTAAAGGAAAGAGTTCAGTTTAGGGTTTAAAACATTAATGCTGACTGAATGAAAAAAGTTCAGTTTAGGGTTTAAAACCCTAGTGCTGACTGAATGGAAAAGAGTTCAGTTTAGAATTTAAAACCCTAATGCTGACTGAATGGAAAAGAGTTCAGATTAGGGTTTAAAACCCTAATGCTGACTGTATGGAAAAGAGTTCAGTTTAGGGTTTAAAACCCTAATGCTGACTCTAACTACAGGAAAAAGTTCAGTTTAGGGTTTAAAACCCTAATGTTGACTAATAGAAAAAGTTCAGTTTAGGGTTTAAAAACCCTAATGCTGACTAAAGGGAAAAAGTTCAGTTTAGGGTTTAAAACCCTAATGCTGACTAAAGGAAAAGAGTTCTGTTTAGGGTTTAAAACCCTAATGCTGACTGAATGGAAAAGAGTTTAGTTTAGGGTTTAAAACCCTAATGCTGACTAAAGGAAAAGTTCAGTTTAGGGTTTAAAAACCCTAATGCTGACTAAAGGAAAAGTTCAGTTTAGGGTTTAAAACCCTAATGCTGACTGAATGGAAAAAGTTCAGTTTAGGGTTTAAACCCCTAATGCTGACCGAATGGAAAAGAGTTCAGTTTAGGGTTTAAAACCCTAATGCTGACCGAATGGAAAAGAGTTCAGTTTAGGGTTTAAAACCCTAATGCTGAATGGATGGAAAAGAGTTCAGTTTAGGGTTTAAAACCCTAATGCTGACTTGATGGAAAAGAGTTCAGTTTAGGGTTTAAAACCCTAATGCTGACTCTGACTACAGGAAAAAGTTCAGTTTAGGGTTTAAAACCATAATGCTGGCTGAATGGAAAAGAGTTCAGTTTAGGGTATAAAACCCTAATGCTGACTGAATGGAAAAAGTTCAGTTTAGGGTTTAAAACCCTAATGCTGACTAAAGGAAAAGTTCAGTTTAGGGTTTAAAACATTAATGCTGACTGAATGAAAAAAGTTCAGTTTAGGGTTTAAAACCCTAGTGCTGACTGAATGGAAAAGAGTTCAGTTTAGAATTTAAAACCCTAATGCTGACTGAATGGAAAAGAGTTCAGTTTAGGGTTTAAAACCCTAATGCTGACTGGATGGAAAAGAGTTCAGTTTAGGGTTTAAAACCCTAATGCTGACTCTGACTACAGGAAAAAGTTCAGTTTAGGGTTTAAAACCCTAATGCTGACTGAATGGAAAAGAGTCCAGTTTAGGGTTTAAAACCCTAATGCTGACTAAAGGAAAAAGTTCAGTTTAGGGTTTAAAACCCTAATGCTGACTAAAGGGAAAGTTCAGTTTAGGGTTTAAAACCCTAATGCTGACTAAAGGAAAGAGTTCAGTTTAAGGGTTTAAAACCCTAATGCTGACTGAATGGAAAAAGTTCAGTTTAGGGTTTAAAACCCTAATGCTGACCGAATGGAAAAGAGTTCAGTTTAGGGTTTAAAACCCTAATGCTGACTGAATGGAAAAAGTTCAGTTTAGGGTTTAAAACCTTAATGCTGACTAAAGGAAAGAGTTCAGTTTAGGGTTTAAAACCCTAATGCTGACTAAAGGAAAGAGTTCAGTTTAGGGTTTAAAACCCTAATGCTGACTGAATGGAAAAAGTTCAGTTTAGGGTTTAAAACCCTAATGCTGACTAAAGGAAAGAGTTCAGTTTAGGGTTTAAAACCCTAATGCTGACTGAATGGAAAAAGTTCAGTTTAGGGTTTAAAACCCTAATGCTGACTGAATGGAAAAAAGTTCAGTTTAGGGTTTAAAACCCTAATGCTGACTGAATGGAAAAAGTTCATTTTAGGGTTTAAAACCCTAATGCTGACTGGATGGAAAAGAGTTCAGTTTAGGGTTTAAAACCCTAATGCTGACTCTAACTACAGGAAAAAGTTCAGTTTAGGGTTTAAAACCCTAATGTTGACTAATAGAAAAAGTTCAGTTTAGGGTTTAAAAACCCTAATGCTGACTAAAGGGAAAAAGTTCAGTTTAGGGTTTAAAACCCTAATGCTGACTAAAGGAAAAGAGTTCTGTTTAGGGTTTAAAACCCTAATGCTGACTGAATGGAAAAGAGTTTAGTTTAGGGTTTAAAACCCTAATGCTGACTAAAGGAAAAGTTCAGTTTAGGGTTTAAAAACCCTAATGCTGACTAAAGGAAAAGTTCAGTTTAGGGTTTAAAACCCTAATGCTGACTGAATGGAAAAAGTTCAGTTTAGGGTTTAAACCCCTAATGCTGACCGAATGGAAAAGAGTTCAGTTTAGGGTTTAAAACCCTAATGCTGACCGAATGGAAAAGAGTTCAGTTTAGGGTTTAAAACCCTAATGCTGAATGGATGGAAAAGAGTTCAGTTTAGGGTTTAAAACCCTAATGCTGACTTGATGGAAAAGAGTTCAGTTTAGGGTTTAAAACCCTAATGCTGACTCTGACTACAGGAAAAAGTTCAGTTTAGGGTTTAAAACCATAATGCTGGCTGAATGGAAAAGAGTTCAGTTTAGGGTATAAAACCCTAATGCTGACTGAATGGAAAAAGTTCAGTTTAGGGTTTAAAACCCTAATGCTGACTAAAGGAAAAGTTCAGTTTAGGGTTTAAAACATTAATGCTGACTGAATGAAAAAAGTTCAGTTTAGGGTTTAAAACCCTAGTGCTGACTGAATGGAAAAGAGTTCAGTTTAGAATTTAAAACCCTAATGCTGACTGAATGGAAAAGAGTTCAGTTTAGGGTTTAAAACCCTAATGCTGACTGGATGGAAAAGAGTTCAGTTTAGGGTTTAAAACCCTAATGCTGACTCTGACTACAGGAAAAAGTTCAGTTTAGGGTTTAAAACCCTAATGCTGACTGAATGGAAAAGAGTCCAGTTTAGGGTTTAAAACCCTAATGCTGACTAAAGGAAAAAGTTCAGTTTAGGGTTTAAAACCCTAATGCTGACTAAAGGGAAAGTTCAGTTTAGGGTTTAAAACCCTAATGCTGACTAAAGGAAAGAGTTCAGTTTAAGGGTTTAAAACCCTAATGCTGACTGAATGGAAAAAGTTCAGTTTAGGGTTTAAAACCCTAATGCTGACCGAATGGAAAAGAGTTCAGTTTAGGGTTTAAAACCCTAATGCTGACTGAATGGAAAAAGTTCAGTTTAGGGTTTAAAACCTTAATGCTGACTAAAGGAAAGAGTTCAGTTTAGGGTTTAAAACCCTAATGCTGACTAAAGGAAAGTTCAGTTTAGGGTTTAAAACCCTAATGCTGACTGAATGGAAAAAGTTCAGTTTAGGGTTTAAAACCCTAATGCTGACTAAAGGAAAGAGTTCAGTTTAGGGTTTAAAACCCTAATGCTGACAGAATGGAAAAAGTTCAGTTTAGGGTTTAAAACCTTAATGCTGACTAAAGGAAAGAGTTCAGTTTAGGGTTTAAAACCCTAATGCTGACTAAAGGGAAAGTTCAGTTTAGGGTTTAAAACCCTAATGCTGACTAAAGGAAAGAGTTCAGTTTAGGGTTTAAAACCCTAATGCTGACTAAAGGGAAAGTTCAGTTTAGGGTTTAAAACCCTAATGCTGACTGAATGGAAAAAGTTCAGTTTAGGTTTTAAAACCCTAATGCTGACTAAAGGAAAGAGTTCAGTTTAGGGTATAAAACCCTAATGCTGACTGAATGGAAAAAGTTCAGTTTAGGGTTTAAAACCTTAATGCTGACTAAAGGAAAGAGTTCAGTTTAGGGTTTAAAACCCTAATGCTGACTGAATGGAAAAAGTTCAGTTTAGGGTTTAAAACCCTAATGCTGACTAAAGGAAAGAGTTCAGTTTAGGGTTTAAAACCCTAATGCTGACTAAAGGGAAAGTTCAGTTTAGGGTTTAAAACCCTAATACTGACTAGCTGGAAAGAGTTCAGTTTAGGGTTTAAAACCCTAACGCTAACTGAATGGAAAAAGTTCAGTTTAGGGTTTAAAACCCTAATGCTGACTACAAGAAAAGTTCAGTTTAGGGTTTAAAACCCTAATGCTGACTGAATGAAAAAGTTCAGTTTAGGGTTTAAAACCCTAATGCTGACTGAAGGGAAAGTTCAGTTTAGGGTTTAAAACCCTAATGCTGACTAAAGGAAAGAGTTCAGTTTAGGGTTTAAAACCCTAATGCTGACTGAATGGAAAAGAGTTCAGTTTAGGGTTTAAAACCCTAATGCTGACTGGATGGAAAAGAGTTCAGTTTAGGGTTTAAAACCCTAATGCTGACTCTGACTACAGGAAAAAGTTCAGTTTAGGGTTTAAAACCCTAATGCTGACTGAATGGAAAAGAGTCCAGTTTAGGGTTTAAAACCCTAATGCTGACTAAAGGAAAAAGTTCAGTTTAGGGTTTAAAACCCTAATGCTGACTAAAGGGAAAGTTCAGTTTAGGGTTTAAAACCCTAATGCTGACTAAAGGAAAGAGTTCAGTTTAGGGTTTAAAACCCTAATGCTGACTAAAGGAAAAAGTTCAGTTTAGGGTTTAAAACCCTAATGCTGACTAAAGGGAAAGTTCAGTTTAGGGTTTAAAACCCTAATGCTGGCTAAAGGAAAGAGTTCAGTTTAGGGTTTAAAACCCTAATGCTGACCTAAAGGAAAGAGTTCAGTTTAGGGTTTAAAACCCTAATGCTGACCGAATGGAAAAGAGTTCAGTTTAGGGTTTAAAACCCTAATGCTGACCGAATGGAAAAGAGTTCAGTTTAGGGTTTAAAACCCTAATGCTGACTGGATGGAAAAGAGTTCAGTTTAGGGTTTAAAACCCTAATGCTGACTCTGACTACAGGAAAAAGTTCAGTTTAGGGTTTAAAACCCTAATGCTGACTGAATGGAAAAGAGTTCAGTTTAGGGTATAAAACCCTAATACTGACTAAAGGAAAAGTTCAGTTTAAGGTTTAAAACCCTAATGCTGACTAAAGGAAAAGTTCAGTTTAGGGTTTAAAAGCTTAATGTTGACTGAATGGAAAAAGTTCAGTTTAGGGTTTAAAACCCTAATGCTGACTAAACTGAAAAGAGTTCAGTTTAGGGTTTAAAACCCTAATGCTGACTGAAT